>NW_023270971.1:7650409-7688158 GCF_011800145.1 Mirounga leonina
TTCCTTCCTTCCTTCCTTCCTTCCTTCCTTCCTTCCTTCCTTCCTTCTAAAGATTTATTTATTTATTTGAGAGAGAGAGAAAGCACAAAGTGAGCGGAGGGGCAGAATCTCAAGCAGACTCCCTGCTGAGCTCAGAGCCCAACTCAGGGCTCTATCCCAGAACCCTTAGATCACAACCTGAGCTGAAACCAAGAGTCTTGCTTGCTTGGTAATTATTGCTTAACCGATTGTGTCATCCAGGTGTCCCTCTTTATTTTTTTAATGTAAAGGAAAGAACACTAGACTGAGGGCCTGTGAAGAAGGATACCAGGCCCAACTCTGCCACAAACTTACAAAGTGATCTCAAAAACCCCTGCACCTCCTCATGCCTCACCTTCCCTGAGTGAAAAAAAAAAAAAAAAAAAGGCAGGGTTTGAGGGAAAGGATCTCCACAAGCCTTTTCCTTTCTCTAAGATCAGAGGCTTCTCTGATTTTATGTCCTCGAACCTAGTTGGCTTTCTCTCCCCTTTAGCCTCTTCAGGGTCAAGAACACATAACCGTTGGATCACCAATAGGAACAATTTCAAATCCAGTGCATGTCAGGATTAGAAACAAAGAAGTAAGGAGACCTGGGAAGGCCAAGGGATGGTGTGAGGGGATACAGTGGACAACTTTGGAACTGTCTGCTCAGCACCCTTTTGTAAGGGGTGACTCCTTATCCCAGCCAAAATCAGTGTGGAAAGATTAACTATATTCTGGTATGATCTCACCTCTAAGACATGATTGATTGTATTGAGGGGCAGGCAGGCACTTGCCTGAAGCTGAGCCAATCAGAGTGTCTCACGGGGAGTTTGATTCGAAAGAACCCTATGGTGTCTGTATGGATAGGACATAAAGCTTGAGAGCTGTGTGGTCATTCTCGTTTTTAGCCATGAATTCTGTGGAAAGAACATGGCAGAACTAAAGCAGGCACACAGGAAGAAAAAGAGAAAAGGAAGAGAATATGACCTCTGATGGCACAAGAGACTTCTGCTCCTTTATTTCTGAGGCTCAATTGTGTTTTATGCTTACCCTGAGGAGACACCCCAGTAGTCTTAAACATTGTTCCCCCGACTTACTTTATTGTTGCAAAGGTGGAGTTGAGTTGGTTCTGTCCCTTGCCACCAAGGGGATTCTAATAAATTATAGGGGCCCCAACCCAGACCCACTGAATCCGAATCCCTGGCACTGGGTTACAGACATTGGTATTTAAAGTAAAACCTCCTTAGCTGATTTTCACATGCAGGTGGGCTTGAGAACCTTGCTTAAGTACCAAGCAGAGAAAGCAGGTAGCCAAATAGAATGGAGCTTACGTGTAAGAAGTCTCATTCCGCTTCATCCTTAATGACCCAAGTGCCCTTGAGCACACCTTCAGGTCTGGTCCTCAGTCTCCTCATCTGTTCAACAGAGATCATTATCCTTATCCTGCACCCCTCCAGAGCTGTTGTGCTGAGTAAAAGAAACATACAGAATGTGCTCCTCAGGAAGCAGACTCTGAGGTGGAGGTCAGCAGGCAAGGCATTCACGAGGGAGTGCTCTCTGATCCACCCCTGTGGAAAGAAGGGAGGGAGGGAAGCAGGTCGGGCGAGGGAAGACAAGCTTGCAGGGGGCTTGCGGCTGAGAAGACCCTCCAGAGTTGTTCTGCATTGGTCTAACTAGGCAGCCTTTATTCCCATTAGCCAGTGGGTGTAGGCAAGGCACATCTCTTCAGGCATCTTCAGGCAGTTCTCTAAAAGGACCATAGCTCTGGCCCTCATGCCTGGATGGGGAGCTAAGCAGCCTTTCAGTGTTAGTCAAGCCCAACATGAAATGCCCTTTGTTTGATAAAGGGAACTCCTTCCTCATCCTCTCCCTAGAAACCTTGTCCATCCCTAGTGTTTCCTGCTAGTGTGAAGGGCCCCACGGTATATTTAGACACCCGGCTGGCTAGAAACCTCCAATCAACCTCTCCCTCAACCTCAATTGTTCTTCACATCTCTTAGATTTATTTTTAAATATTGTTGTTAGGGGCACCTGGGTGGCTTGGTTGGTTAAGTGACTCTTGGTTTTGGCTCAGGTCATGATCTCAGAGTCGTGAGACAGAGCCCCATGTCGGGCTCTGTGCTCAGTGCAGAGTCTGCTTGAGATTCTCTCCCTCTTGCCTTAGTTCAGTTTGCCATCATGTCATCTGAATTATTCCAACAGTTTCCTAACTGGTCTCTCTGCTTCCTGAATTCTCCTTAAATTCACCCTGCACACAACTGCCAGAGGGATCTTTCTGGAATGCAGAGCAGAGTGTGTCGCTCCCCTTCTCAGAATCTTCCAGTGGTCCCCTCACTGCCCTCAGGATATAGATGGGATGGTGGGATGGCACACAGGATCGGTCTTCATTGGGTTCTGCTGCTCTAATCTCTCACTCCCTCGTACCAAGCTGCTTACAGCTTCCGACATACAGCGCGTTGCTCTGTGCCTTCTTGCCTTTGCTTATGCTGTTCACTCCTCTTGGAATGACTGTGCCCTCTCCATCCACCTAACTTGTATTTATCCTTGAAGACATGGCTCCCTCCAGAAAACAATATTGCACTCTTGGGCTTCCCAAGCATTTGTTCCACAAAACTCATCTCCGTGTGTTCTTGCATTTGCTTTTTATTATTAAAAATCATATTATAATTCTAAATAATGCTTATTGACAGCTGACTTGGTACACTATGCTTGGTACACTATATAGTTGATCTCATTTAATTCTCAAAATTACCTTATGAAGTTAGTATTGTCATCTCTATTACATAGATGGGCAAGTTGAGCCTTGATGGAGTAACTTGTTTGAAGTCATGCAGTTAGTATAGTTGGAATTTGAAATCAAGGCTGTCTGATTACAATATTCTTATCTTCTCTTTTTTTAAAGATTTATTTATTTTACAGAGAGAGAGCGAGAATGCATGCACAAGCCAGGGAAGGGGCAGAGGCAGAGGGAGAGGGAAAAGCAGACTCCCCACTGAGCAGGGAGCCTGATGCGGGACTCAATCCCAGGGCCCTGGGATCATGACCTGAGCTGAAAGCAGCTGCTTAACCGACTGAGCTACCCGGGTGCCCCAGTATTCTCATCTTATTAATCTTTTAACCTCAGTACTCAGAATGGTATCTAGTGCATAGAAAATACTTTTGAACTAAACTTGGCAGAGTGACTAGATCATGGTTGTTTCAATAATTGATTTTTTCCATCATATAAAGTATGTTGAAGTAGGTTGAAAGTTATAATAGCAGTAACTACTGTTTGATATAATTTTAACCAGTATAACGGAAAGCAAATGGAGGCTTTTAATTTGTTTAAAAGAAAAAGCCTGGGCTAGAGACCACAGAGAGGAAGGACACTAAGATTTGGCCTGGAATTTACTTCATTTGTTTTTCATCTCAGCAGAGGTGACACGTTGCCTGTTTGTTTTTTCATATTGTCAAGATCGGTCCTTATCATTTCTCTTAATTTTCAGGTCACAAACAGATGTAGCATCTTCCCAAGCTGGCAGGGATCCAAAAATTAAAGAAATAGCAAGCACGTGTCAAGTGTCTCCTATAATCCCCTTACCTTCCCCAACCTCCGCAAGGTATTATAGGTTTTATCATCTTGATTTTACATTTTTGAAAACAGAGGCTTAGGAAGGTAGAGTGACTGGATCAAGGTCACATAGCAAATATGTGGAGGAGTCAGGATTCAAATTCGGGTCTGTCCAACTCCAAGCTCTTTGCTTGGCCATCACCCTGCAGTCCTGCCCACCTTTGTTCCTGAAAAGCCGGGCTTGTCCCCAGAGATCTGGATAGCTTCTAATGGGTGCTAATGTTCTCAAGCATCTTCAATTGCTGGTGCAATGACCCCCTGGGGGAAGGAGCTGCCCGTTGTTCGCCAGCTCCTGTGATTTTCAGTTACGTAATTAGCAGGTAGCTCCCTGGGGAGTTAGATGAAAATGCTGTGGCAGAACCTTGAGTAGAAAGGGAGCTGTTGTTTTCTTTTCATTTCTTTTTTTGTTAAATATTTTATTTATTTATTTTAGAGAGAGCTTGCAAGCTGGAAGGAGCAAGGGGGGAGAGAGGGAGAAGGAATCTGAAGCAGACTCTGCACAGAGCGCAGGGAGCCCTACACAAAGCTGGATCCCACAACCCTGAGATCATGACCTAAGCCAAATTCAAGAATCAGATGCTCAACTGACTGAGCTACCCAGGTGCCCTGGGAGCTGCTGTTTTCTGAAACAGCGATCTTTCAAGGGTCTTTTCAAGTACATTATGCAAGAGAGAACTAAGAGAGTTTGCATAAATCCATAGGGATACAAAGTAGACTGAGGGTTAACAGTAGGTTAATGGAGGGGAAGGGTCCTGGGGAGTGACTGCTTAATGGGTACTAAGGGGTCTTCTTTTGGGGTGATGGAAACATGCTGGAACTAGGTAGCAGTGATGGTTGTACAACACTGTGAGTGTACTAAAGTGCCACAGAATTGTACATTATAGAATGGTTAAAATGGTAAATTTTGTGTCATGTGTATTTTACCACAATAAAGAAAAATGTCCATAAACATCCAGGCCAGATTGTGGACCATTTGCAAACAGGTGCAGTTCTCCCACCCATCACTGTGTCTCAGATGACTTCTTACAGCCACTTTGGTAGTAAAATACAACAGTGACATCCTGCTATAAGTGGGCCTGTTGCCCGAGTGTTGGTGTGGCTGGCTTTCACCCTCCACTCCTGCTCAGAGACTTCTTTCCATTCATTGAGGGAGGTAGCGTGACATGGGAGAAAAAGCATGGGCTTTGGAGTCAAGTGGACCCATGTCTGACTTCCAGCTTGCTATTTACTGACCGTGCCATTTGAGAGCATTACTTTCTTTCTTTCCGAGCCTTGGTTTTCTCATCTATAAAACAAGAATGATAACAGCAGTTTCCTCCTAGGAAGTTGGTGAATTACGATCTATAAAGTCTGGCTGATAGATGATGATCACTCACTGGTAGCTGCTTCTCCTCTTCTTTTTCTTCTTATCCCCCTCCTCTTTCTTTTCCTCTTTTCTCCTTTTTTTTTCTCCTTATTTTTTCTTCCCATCCTCCTCATTATTATTAAACAAGAAAATCTAGGGCTAGGAGAAAAGGAAGAGCTTGGTAAAACAGAATACTCTGTAAATCCTAAAGCTCATAGAGACAATAGTAATTCATTCTTCCAATGGACATAGCACAGTGAGGTCTTTTTTTTTTTTTAAGATTATTTATTTATTTATTTGCGAGAGAGAGAGAGAGAGAGAGAGAGAGAGAGCAAGAGCGCGCGCGCGAGAGAGAGCACATGAGAGGGGGGAGGGTCAGAGGGAGAAGCAGACTCCCTGCCGAGCAGGGAGCCCGATGTGGGACTCGATCCCGGGACTCCAGGATCATGACCTGAGCCGAAGGCAGTCGCTTAACCAACCGAGCCACCCAGGCGCCCTGTGAGGTCTTGAAATCCTCCTTCCATCACTATCTCCTTTATTCCTCACTATTATTTGAGTAATTTAGCATAGACTTCTTATCCCATTTGGCAGGTGAGGATACTGAGACACAGGCAGCTCCGATCATTGGCTCTGAATTTCACCAGAAATGGTAGAGCCAGAATCAAAACAAGAGCGAGTAGCTATTGGCTTCCAGCTTGCTGCTTTCTGTAGCCAAAGCTGCTGTCAGAGTTGTTGCAAGTGTTCACAGCATCTTTCATAAAACACCGTTGTTGAGTTTTGTCTTACTAGGAGTCTGTCTTCATGGGGCGCCAAGAGATTCTGTGGGAGTATCACACATGGCCCTGAGACCCTTCACCAAGTGACATAATCTGAGTAGAGATCATTAGCGTTGTCATCAGGAGTCCTGAGTTCTGGTCCTGGCTTGGCCATTAATCCAGCCTTGTCCTGAAGCCTCCAGAAGACAGCTCAAAGTCATGGCAATGTCATCCACTTTCATTCATTCATTCATTCAACAATTCTCTAATAAACAGGTATTCAGCTAGGTACCAGGAATAAATACAACAATGAACAAGCCAGATGCATTTTTTTCCTTCCCTTGTGGAGCTCATATTCTAGTGAAGGAGAAAAAGAAAAAAGAAAATAAACCAATACATAAATGAAATAATGACATGTGGTATTAAATGTTAGGAAATAAAAGGGGCCAAGATTGGACATGAGAGGGAGAGATCTGTATGTAGGGTGATCAGAAGAAAGAGACAAGAGCCCTTTTTTTTAAAGATTTTATTTATTTATTTGACAGAGAGAGACACAGCGAGAGAGGGAACACAAGCAGGGGGAGTGGGAGAGAGAGAAGCAGGCTTCCCACAGAGCAGGGAGCCCAATGCAGGGCTCGATCCCAGGACCCTGGGATCATGACCTGAGCCGAAGGCGGACACTTAACGACTGAGCCACCCAGGTGCCCCGAGACAAGAGCCCTTTAAGCTGAGAGCTGAAGACCCACAAGGAACCAGCCAAGTGAAAGAAGCCAGGTGAGGGGGGGTGGCATTTCAGGTAGAAAACATCATGGGCAGAAGTGCCGGGGCTGGAGAGGATTCAGGGCATTCTAGGAACCTAAAGAAACCAGCATGGCCAAGCTTAGTGAGTAAGTGGAGACTGGCCTGAGCTGAGGTTGGAGAGCAACAGAGCCTAGACCATTCAGAGCCTATAGTCCTCAGTAAGGAGTTTGAATTTTAAGGGCAATAGGAACCCTTTGAAATCTTTTCTAGCAAGAGTGCTACATGAGCTGATTTGCATTTTAAGAATGCCAGTCCAGCTGCTATGTGGAGAATGGACTGGAGGCGGAAAGCCAGAAGCCTAGTTAAGAGACTGCAACAATGACTCAAGGAGGAGTTGAGTGGCTCTGAATGGGAGCAATGCTAAGGAAGATGGCAAGATGTGGGCAGGTTGAGGAAATACTTTGGAGATAGAATCGAAAGGACTTGCTGCTGGGTTGGCTGTAGAGAGGGAAGGGCACAGAGCAATCAAGGATGACCACTGTAATTTTGGATAAGACCACTGGGAGTTGGGGGAAATGGGGGTGGGAGTAGAGGAAGAACTAGTTCTGCTCTGGATATGTTGGGTCCCAAAGAAAGAGCAGAGTGACAAGGAGGGACAGTGAAACTAATAAAGGGACATGGGGTTGAGAACCTCGTATAAGGTTCTGGAGCCACCATCAATTCACTGAGTGGCTGTAAATTCTTTTCTCTTTCTGGGTCCCAGGTTCTCTGTCCATAAGTTAGATTAGATGAGTGCTGATGTCTTTTGCTTGTCCTAGTTTTGACATTCATGATTCTGATAACACGTTTACTTGTCATTCATGGGTCTATCTAAAGTCCTATAAATCTATTTATATTTGGAGTCTCTTCTACCTCTTATAGGTTGGTGAATTCCTGCTGTAAGTACCACTTCCTTTAATTTGTCCTGAAAAATTTTTTCAGGTCTTTACATGGGGGCCCTTCATTCAACTTTGCCAGGATTGGGTGAATGCTCCACAGAGTTATAAGCCAGAACTTTGGTTCTGGTAGCCCACCTTTTGTTACCTCTGTGTTTCTGGCACCACCTCCATCTCACTTGCTTAGATATTAGCTCAGTGGGTCCCAAACTTTGCACATTGGAATCACCTGAGGATCTTTTAAAACCAGCGATGCCTGCCTCCTACCCACAGTCATTCTGATGTACTTGGCATGTGACCTGGGCATCGAGAGTTCTAAAAGCTCCCTAGATGATTGTAATGTGTAGCAATATTTGAGGACGACTGTGTTACTGATACTTAAGGTATTACCTGATAATTAAGGAATGAATAAATGGCAAGCTAACAGGAAAAGAACCAGAGCAATCACTCTTCTCTCTGGAATTTAGAACTTCCCCAAAGCTCTAGTGGTTCAAAGTAAAGAACAGAAATGGGGGGGTGGTGGTGGTGGTAGGACGAAGAAGTCATTGTTGTAGGGAAGGGAACCAGCTGTGTGCCTTGTTCGGCATGTCAGGTTGGAACCTCCTCAGGAGCTTCCCAGGTTTAATCTGAAACTGGCCCCCAAAACTGAGGGCAGGGAGAGACTGAGGAAAGAGGCAGGCTGCTCCAGATTTGTAGGTGGCAGCTTTCATAAGCAGGGGAATTTACTATAAGGCTTGTCTTGGGTGGCTATGAGAAAATCAGATCTCCATACCTGCCCCCAGAATCTTAAAAATTTATATAGAGGCCACAACGGGGTTCAGTCATATATCCTGTCCAGATGGACTCAACACCACATCACTATCTCGAGGCTATGTCCTTGGGGCAGCTTCTAGGAGTGAGGAAGGCACTTGGGATGCACATTCCAAGGATAAGGGACGGGTAAGAAGCCCTTCTGTTGCTGGGGTCCAGCTCACTCAACCAGCTGTTATGACCTCCCCCATAATGGTGACAATCAACTATGCAAGTCTACTTTTCTGTCGTTTTCCCTCCCTTGACTCTTAATGGATCTGAGACTCTGATCTTAATCTATTCTGAATCAGAATCTTGCCGTATTACTCAACATGTAGTCAAAATATATTCCAGCATTCCTGTGGCCACAGCAAACTGTGGGAATCACACTGGAGCTATTCCTTCTGGACTCCCAAGCTGTCCCTACTCAGTGATTCAGAGAGTCACTGTACCAGTGGGCCAGAATTGACAAAAAGATACCTATTTGTTATCTGGACTCTAAACTAAGGTATCACATGGGTGCATGCGTGCTCATTTTTTGGGGGGGGAGGGGGTGTCTATTTTCATATTAGAAGGTGCCGTCTTCCTGATGGTTAATTTTGACAAAATACCTCTACCCTCTGGTTTTAAGTTTTCTTATCTGAAATAGGATATTTGGATCCTTTAGTCTACTAGTTGGGAAAGCACAAGAGGCCTGTCACTGCAATGGAATTTTCTGTGGCTCAAATGAATGAGAGACGAATCATAGATTCAATTGAAAGCTACACACAGAAAATTCAATATTTGAGAAAAGGGAACCTCGAGGCCATTCATCCTCACCTCGTAGGAATGAAGCAGAAATAAAAACTACCTTTCAAAAGGAGAGCTATAACTTCCAGCTTTTGGAGGTGGGTTTCAGATTTTTTTTCTCCTTATTCAACTTGGTTTCTTTATGGAACACAAATAAACCTTAAGGAGTGGAAGCATTGGAGAGGATTGAAGTGTAATTGCGTTTTTTCTCCCTCCCCAGTTTTGGAGTTTAAAAGTCATAATTGCTTTCTTCTTTTTATTTATCAAAAAGCTATAAACTTCAAAAGCTTGGTAAAAGTAACCAGAGGTATGAACTGTGTTTAGTGAAGGGTGAAGTCTCAATACCCCCCCCGCCATGTATCCCTGAGGTTCCTTCTTGGTCTCCAGGCTCTCCGCTTTGGAGGGGATGATGCTGCCTAGAAAGACCAAGGCAAACATTTTGATTCAAGCCCTCAGGATTCTGGGCCTTGCCACATCCAAGCCTGGAAAACATCCCTGGTCCTTTACTCTGTTAATACAGAGTACAATGAATAAGGTCAGACTTTGGAGCCAAATAAATATATGTTCAAATTCCAGTTTTGCTTCTTACTCACTCTGTGGCCTTGAACAGCTCACTTAGCCTCTTTGAACCTTGGTTTTCACCTGTCCAGAAAGGGTTAATAATGCTCTCTCAGAAGCTGGAAAGCCGAACAGAGGGCCTGGCTCAGGATAGATGTTCTACTGGGAAAAACTACACAGGCAAATATGCTCATGCCATGACAGTGATGACCTAACTATTTCAGGCTTGAGAGGACAAACTCTAAGCCTTTTCCTTTCATATTAACTGGTAGACAAAATCTCACAGTTTGCTGCGCCTTCTTGGTAGAAGTTGAATTTGTCCAGTGGACATCAGGCTACAGAGGGACTCCCTTTTGTTGGCCTCAGGAAGACCACCCTCTTTTCCTTCATATGGTTTTGTGGGGTTGCCAATCACAGGACCCTCTGCTTCCCCACAAGAGTGGACAGGTCACCCAAAATAGACTGATCAGATTCTCCTTTCTCAGAGCTTAAATCTTCATGGAGACATGTAAGAAGGGCAGGAAGTTGGAACCAAGTCATTGTAAGGCTGCATGGGAGAAAGACAGTGCACAGATTCTTTCCATGGAAAACTCTAGACTCTCCTTCCCTGACTTCACAAAGCCATGACATTCATGATAGTCACTATCCTCCTTTAATTCTGAACACTACCCGGTGCTGATCTATTTAACTTCCTTTTTTTTTTTTTTTTCCTATGCAAGAGTTGGAGCAGTGTCTATCACTGCCAAAGAATCCAACTGATCTATGACAGAAATGTCCCAACATGGGTTGGGGTCTCCACTTTTAATGTAATACAACTGCTTACTAATTAACTTACCTTGAAGAGCAAGTAACTTTCTTTTTTTTTTTTTAATTTTTTTTAAAAGATTTTATTTATTTGACAGAGAGAGCGAGCACAAGCGGCGGGAGGGGCAGAAAGAGAGGGAGAAGCAGACTCCCCGTGGAGCACGGAGCCCGATGCGGGGCTCGATCCCAGGACCCTGGAATCAGGACCTGAGCCGAAGACAGACACTTAACCCACTGAGCCACCCAGGTGCCCCACAAGTGACTGTCATACAAGCATTGGATCCACTAATATGGACACACAATCTTTGGGCCAAAAGGGGCCTCAGAGGGAGTCCAATCGACTGTTTTCATTTAATATCCAAGAAACCTGAGGCCAAGAGATAAAGTGTGACTTGGTCATTATTCCACAGTCATGTGATGGCTCAGTCCAGAATTCAGATCCCGTGACATTGTGCCTAGTGTTATTCTGCCTACCCCCTTCCAGCATCCTTAACTTGTGCTTGTGGACTTAATGCTTTGAGCTCAGCCTCTGCAAGGCCATGAGAGTATTTTTCATCCTCACGAAAGCTACTGGGCTTTTTCTTGAACCACTGTCCACGCCTGCACCCATGACCAGGTCTCTGGCATTGCCGGCTACAGGTTGAGAAGAGGGTTTGGAGTGGTCATGAGAGAGAGGATCCTGTAGCCCTGACCCACTACTCAACAGACAGACCCCAAGCCCCACCAAAGCACTGGCTTTGCATGATGGGTTGCACCCTTTGCCTTTCTTTGCCATGAAGATTCTGATGCTAATCAATAACTTTCCTACTTTAGAAAGGTGGAAGGGTTCCACTTGTGAAATAACAAAAACTAGGAGAGAAGTCCATTGAACACTAAAGGATATAGAGAAAACTGTTTGCTTTTCCCTCTAAAGATTTCGGAGAATCCTGAAACAAAGTAAAACAACACAAAATACAGACACAAAGACAAACACTAGTGCTTTGTGAGAAGCAGGAAAGAGGAAGGAAAATAGCTTGGGTGGTCCTTGTTCTTACAGAGTGAGAGGAGGTTCTTAGTGTGGCTCCTGTAACCCAGGGAAGAGAATAAAAACACTGGCTAAAGTATACCGAGCCCTCCTGTGGGCCAGAGACTGGGTTCCATTATTTAAGCCCTACAGCCTGCTTGGAAGGAAGTATTCCTGTTCTATAGATGAGGAAACATGCTCAGAAAGGGGAGTCCCTTTGTCCAATGTCATACAGGCAGTAAGTAGGGGAGCCATGGTTTAAGCCAGGATGAACCCCAGACCCTTATTCAGTATGCTTTACAGACTCCTACCCAGAAGGAATCAGTCCCTAACACATGTTTGAAGTCTGCAACAAACCGCACAGTTCCTTCTTTCTGTGTATACAAATTGGGAGATAGAGGCGACTTTGAACATTTAATCGTTCCTTTCTCCTCTTCCCCTTAACCAACCTTTACCAAGTGCTTGGAAAGGGCCACTTAAATCCATAGCCCAAGAAAAATGTATCTTTGTGATTAATATGTGTTAAAATGAGGAGTGACACAGTAATAAAATGGGAAAGGTTTGGGGGTCTTTGGGGAAATCCATCTGACTTCAGGCTTTGGTTCTAGTAATGAGGCTGTTACTTTGCGGTCAAGGAGGTAATGTTTTCTGATGCAGGTAGAATGATTAACAAGGTGAATATATCTGCCTGGAGGAAGGAGGGGTGGAGAGGAAGTGCCCGTGGGAGAATGAATAGCTCAGGATGGCAGGCCACAGGCCTTTTCTTCTTTGTTTTTGGGAACTCTGAGAATTTCTTAGTTTTTTTTCTTTCTTTCTTTCTTTCTTTCTTTTTTTTTTTTTTTTTAAGATTTTATTTATTTATTTGACAGAGAGAGAGACAGCGAGAGAGGAAACACAGCAGGGGGAGTGGGAGAGGGAGAAGCAGGCTTCCCGCGGAGCAGGGAGCCCGCTGTGGGGCTCGATCCCAGGACCCTGGGACCATGACCTGAGCTGAAGGCAGACGCTTAACGCCTGAGCCACCCAGGCACCCCGGGAACTCTGAGAATTTCAAGTAAGCTCAGATGGCCAGGAGTAGTTTGTTCTCTTGCTTCTCTTTTGCTCTCAATCTAATTCATTCAGTGTTGTGTGGGGCAGGGTGCTGGAAAGGGGGCAAGAAGAACACAAGAAAAGAGGCAAGAAGAAACAGAGGAATGCATTTCCTTAATCTATTGTTCCCATCATCTGGAAGTTTAGGTCAGGTAATTCTTCCTCTGTTTACCTGTATGGCTGGCTTGCCTGGCAAGCGGAGTATAGCTAGCGGTTAGGGGATACTGGGGTGTCATGAAGGGGAGGCGCTATGATTATATTTGACCAGGGGACCCAAGAGTATACAAATCCTGCTTTGGTCCAGCTATTCTTCTTCCCACGACCTTCCTAAAAAAGATATAAGCAAAGTAACTAGGTGGGGCTTTGGCCTTAAACCCCAAAGTAAGGATAGGCTGGATCGGGTGTTAAGTTTCTTCTTGTTGAGGCCAGAGGCAGTCCAAAGGGCAAATGACGTCCAAATGGGCTACTCTGCCCCCAAATTCAGATACCTGTCATTTCAACACACTATAATACCTCATACCTGCTGATAACAAAGAGGAAGGAGATGAGAGAGATGGAAAGGTGGCATCCTGCTCCCCTTGTCACCTGAAACTATTTCAGGCTAGATAAAGCTAAGGCCTGGCTACTCTGCTGGAAGAAGAGAGAACATCCTGAAATGGAGGTGGCTGACCAGAGGTCCCCCAGGAAATGGGGAAGCCTGAGTGTCTCTTGGAGAGTACCAATCCTAGAAAAAGTAGCCCAATCAGTTTTCTGGACTCTGACCAACCAAATAATCATGACTCTTCTCTGTGTACATGTGGGGGTGTGATGGCAGAGTTGATGCTGGGTTCATACCATTCATCTTGATTGACCCTTGGGAGGTTGACAGCAGTTTTGGAGGCACCCAAAAGACCAAAAGGGACAAAGCTACTGATGCTCCCTGTGTTCATCATCTTCTGCTTCAGTTATGTCTTTCTAGATGAATGCAATGGTCTTCCTCATCCCTCTCTTCTGTATTTGCCATCAGAATGATTTTCCTGAAGCACAGCTCTTAGCATGGCACTAAATACTCAAAAACATTCCATGGCTCTCACTGTCTAGAGCAGCAGTGGGCAATCTGGCCCACCTTCTGTTTTTGTAAATAAAGTTTTATTGGAAAAGCCACACTTGTCCATTTATATATTATTTATGGCTGCTTTTATGCTACAATGCCAGAGTCAAGTAGTTGCAGCAGAGAGCTTATGGCCTACAAAACTTAAAATATTTACCATCTGGCCCTTTACTTAAGGAGCTTGCCGTATCCTAGTCTAGAGAAAGGTGCTGAACATTCCTGGCATTTGAGGTCCTTTTCAATATGGTCCCAACCAGTTCTTGTTTCATTTACTTCTACTCCCCTTGAAGCACCTCATGTTCCTGCCAAAAAGGCATCCCCTACTTCATGCTTTTTGAGTTGTTTTTGAACTTTTTATTGAATTATTACATGCCTATAAATATCAAAATTCTATGTATATAGCTTGATGAATTTTTAAAATATCAACATATCCTTACAACTGACACAAATGTTCTATAACTAGACATCTATGTTTTGTGACTAGAACATTAATTACTAATAGTCCAGAGGCCTCGGAGGCCCTTGTCATGCTCTCTTTTAACCTGATTTCTAACATTATATATCACTTTTAGCTCTTTATGAGTTCAGTATATGTACACAAGTAAGTATTCCTTTTGTCTGGCTTCTTTTGCTCAAATTACATTCATGAAATTCAACCATGTCATTGCATATAGTTGTAGTTTGTTTACTCTCATTGCTAAAATCCATTTTGTATATTATACCACAACTTATTAATTCTACGATGATAGGCACCTAGGGTTTCCACTTTGGAGCTATTATGAATAATGCTGCTATGAACATCCTTTTGCTTGTTTTCTGGTTAGCTTATGTACACACTGCTGTTAACTTAATACCTAAGTATGTCATTGTTGAATCATAGGGTATGTGTTACCTAATTATTTTCCAATGTATTTAATACTGATAGATACTCTATCAGGAGTGTTTGAGAATTCTGAATGCTACTAAATGTTCTTGTCAACACTTGGATTTTTGTCAATGCTGATTTTCTTTTCTTTCTTAGCAATTCTGGTAGGTATAATGGTGGAATCTCATTGTAGTTTAAATCTGTATTTCCTTAATGACTAAGAGGTAGAGCACCATTTCATACATCTATTGGCTATTCAGGTGTCCTCTTTTGTGATGTGCTTGTTTTAGTCTTTTGTCTTTTTTCCTATTGAATCATCCGTTTCTAGTTTTTTTGTAGAAGTTCTTTTTATATTCCGGGTATGAGTCTTGTGTCAGATATGTATCTATGAATATCATCTTTTATTCTTTGTTTTGTTTTAAAGATTTATTTTATTTATTTGAGAGAAAGAGAGAGAGAGAGAGAGAGAGAGAGAGAGAGAGACTATGAGCGGAGGAGGGGCAGAGGGAGAGGGAGAAGCAGATGCTCTGCTAAGCAGGGAGCCCGACGCTGGACTGGATCCCAGGACCCTGGGATCATTCATGACCTGAGCCGAAGGCAGACACCTAACCAACTGAGCCACCCAGGCATCCCCATCTCTTACTCTTTGGATGGCTTTTTCATTTAAGGGTTTTGCTTGATGAACAGAGATTTCTAAGCTTACTATATTCCAATTCATTATTTTTTCTCCATGGTTAGCGCTTTATGAGCCCTATTTCAGAACTCTTTGTCATCTGTAAAATTATAAAGATGTTCTTGTAAATTTCCTTCTATAAGCTTTATTGTTCCTTTTTTTCTACATTTAGATCTTAAATCTATCTAGAAACGATTTTGTGTGTGTTTGTATGGTATGTATGAGGAGGGATCAAGATTTGTTTTTTCCCTATATGGCTATCCAGTTGATTGACTTTTTCTTTAATTAATAAAAATCCTTTGCCCACTAACCTGCAGTGCCACCATTGTGCTATATTAGTTTGCTATTTCTTGCATAAATACTGTGCAAGGAAACCACTATGTATATATTAAAATAATATAGCATTTATAATAGCATCAAAACCCATCCAATTTCTAGGAATCAATGTAACAAAAGTGCGCAAACCTCTGCACTAAAAACTTTAAGCAAAAGATAAGAGAAAAACAAAATTGTAGTAGAGTTGTATGTATTTTTCCTACTCTTACGCCTTTTTGTTCCTTGCATTATTATAGTAGCCAGGACCAATACAGTGTTGGATACAAGTGGGCATAGTGGGCAGCCAGTTTCTCCCCTGCTTAGGGCATGTGTCACTCAAACCAACATGACTTATTTTACTGATGTGCTCTCCATAAATCATAGAGTGAAAAGAATTAATGATCTGGTAACTGTTTGCAAGGGTCTCTTATGGCTGGGCAGAATAATTTTTTTCTTTTCCTGTGCAGTATTTTGGAACTATTCTTCAACTGTACATGAAGGACCAAAATCTACTTATTAGATTATTTTGGGTTCAGTGAATGTAGAGCTCTTTTATTGGTCGACAAAACAAAGATATGATCATAACTTGCATCTATTGAATATTTATTAAGTGTTGATGGCTTTGTTTGCATTAGTTTCTTCGGTGGTACCAACAATCCTATAAGGTAGCCATCATTATTTCTTCTGTACAGGCAAGTAGTCTGGGGATTAGAAATTACAAATTGACCCAAATCACCCAGTTTGGAAGTAGCAGAGCTGCTTTTGAACCTAGTCAGTTTGATTCCGGAGCCCTTTACCACTGTGCAACATGGATTTGCTCATACCAAGTTGAAATGTGCCTTTTTTATAATTCCTTTGTGGTCACACAGAATAAGTGTGCCTTCTTTTTCCTGTGACTCTCCTGCAGTTGCATGAAGATAGCTTTTATCAGCCTTCTGAGTGTTCTCCAGATTCAACATTCCTAGTTTCTGTCATTTCCTGCATGACAAGGTTTAAAAATCTCCTTTGCTTTTCCAGTTAGCAATTTTCTTCTTGAAACTCCTCTTCAGGCATGGTGCTCAGTGGGGGAGTACATTGCTGTGTTTGAATGATTGGCACTGTAATGACAGCAGAACTTTGCCCTTCTTTATTATGAGTCCTATACCCCTTCTAATGCATCCTAAGATTGAAACAACTTGGTACGGACTTTGGAGTTCGAAGATCCCATTCTAATCTTGGCAGAGCTGTTTACCAGCTGTGTGATGTTGGGCAGGTCACTGGATCTCCCCAAGCCTGTTTTCTAACATAGAAAATACGGGGCCATAACTGCTACCCTGGTTACCCCCCCAGTGAATGGTAAGAGACTCATCTGAGATAATGGATGGGAATGTTGTTTGCAAACTATGAAGAGCTCCATCATTGCCAGTTATTTTTAGCAGACTCATCATGCTGTTGACACATACTGAGTATTTGTACAGAGTGAAGCTGAATTCAGCCATTAAAAAAGTGAACAAAAGGGAATGTTAGTGGCATTCAGCCAACATTAGGAAATGCTAGTTGGGCTGCTTAGGAGAGAGACTGGGGGGGTGGAGGGGGCGAAGTTAACCCCAGAAAAAGAGATACAGACCAGAATGTTCCACCGAGATTTGGGAGAAGCTGCCGTGGTCCTTAAGGTTAGTTGGGACCAGGAAATCATAATCAGATCTGGTGACCTGTGATGCTGATTGTGTTTTTCCTTCCAGTGAAATCATGAGGCAGAACCATTCCCTGCCTCCCTTCCCACCCCCCATCCCACAAAGCTAATTATTATAAAAATTCTCTGTCATTGCTTTGCAACGGTCCACAGCCTAACTAATTTAAAAATGCAAATGAATGCCAAATTACAGTCAGGTTTGGAGCTCATTTCCTGCCTATGCACCTAGAGATGGTAGGTGTCATGTCTACAGCTGGAAATCAATCTCAGGCACCCTGGGTGATTTGATAACGGCCACTGGCATCACTGCTGATGTCACAAGATGCCCAGTTGATGGTGGGTTTCAGCAGCGCTGTGGCCTGTCCATCTTGGGCCTGCCTCTGCCTCTGCAAAGACATGCTGCAGCACTGTGTTACTCTTCCTGAAAACCAAGGGGCCCTCCCTCGGCCATCTGTCAGCTCCATGATGGGCCAAGTGATGAGCCTGATTCTGGTGGCTGGACAGCTCTGCCTTAACCACCTAGCTGTGAGCTTGGGGTCTGAAAGCCTGTTTAATGATTATGATGATGATGAGAGATGGAGTCCTGCCTGTCGGCTAATCTTAGAGTGCCTCACAGTGTAAGCGTAGGACCTGTGGTGTTTTAAATGCAGATTTCTGGGTCTGTCTCAAACCTATGGAATTGGAATCTCTACACATGGGCCCTAGAAATGTATTGTTTAATTCAGCCTTCCCAGGTGATTCTTACGCATATTAAAGTTTGAGAATTACTATCTTATATTGTAAAATTATTGTATATTGGGGCTGAAAGAAGCCCTAGAGATCTCCTAGCCCCATGGTTTTCAAACATGGATGTTGTACATTAGAATTATTTGGGAAAATTTTATTTTATTTTATTTTATTTTTTAATAAAAATTTTTATTTATTTATTTGACAGAGAGTGAGAGAAAGCACAAGCAAGGGGAGCAACAGAGGGACAGGGAGAAGCAGGCTCCCCACTGAGCAGGGAGCCTGATGTGGGGACTCGACCCCAGGACCCTGGGATCATGACCTGAGCCGAAAGCAGACGCTTAACTGACTGAGCCACCCAGGCACCCCTATTTGGGGTAATTTTAAAACTCCCAGTTCTGGGCGCCTGGGTGGCTCAGTTGGTTAAGCGACTGCCTTCGGCTCAGGTTAGGATCCTGGAGTCCCAGGATCGAGTCCCGCATCGGGCTCCCCGCTTGGCGGGGAGTCTCCTTCTCCCGCTGACCCTTCTCCCTCTCATGCTCTCTGTCTCTCTCGCAAATAAATAAAAAAAAATCTTAAAAACAGAAACAAAAAAACCTCCCAGTTCTAGAGGGCTTACCCCTCACAAACGTCATCACAGTCTCTGGAATTGGGGCCAGGCTATCAGTGCCTTTTCCTTTTTTTTTTTTTTTCTGTTTATTTAAAGCCCCCCCAGAATTCCAACATACAACCAAGGTTGAGAATCATTGCTGCACAGTCCAGCCCATTGGCTTTACAGTTGGGGGACCCGTGGCTTTCCAAAGAGGTACTGTCTCAGAGGGGAAGCAGGAACCCAAGAGAATCAGTGGCCTACACAGGATAGGAACTCAGATTTCCTGACTCCTGATTGGTGCTGCTTCTACCGTATCAGATTGTTTTTCTTTGTTGAGCCAATGACAACCCTGTTTCCCCATGTTCTGTTTTATCCTAAAGTAAAATAACACCAAGGGGTTTGATTTCCTTACAAGCCAGAGATCAAGCCAGAGATTATTCCTCTTCTCATGAGGTGAGCCTGTGGCTCCAGCCGGATTAATGGCTGTTTCACGCTATGGCCTAAAGCCCAGCCCTAGCTGAAGACCCATTCTCGCATCACTCGAAGTATGCTGTGTCACCTCGGTCAGCAGGAGGAGGTTTGCTGTTTGCTGGGAAAACAGGCTTCTACTTTTGGTATTAGCTATGCACATGTGACTTTTGAGCAAGCAACCAAACATCTTTGGGTGTTCATTTCCTTGCCTTATACAGAGTGCACGTAAACAGACCAAAGCACTTTGCTGAGAAAGGGACTGTGTTTCAGTAACATAGCCTAGTGCTAGACACAGAGCAGCCAGCCAGGAAATACTTGATGAATTAAGTAATTAATTCAGAAATGCAGGTAGAAGCATCACATAATCATTTTCCCCAGCTTATCTTCTCCCAAAATGATTTACATATGAAATCTTATTTCAAAAGATTAGGTTACAGTGAAAATTTCTGTATGGTGCATCTATTTCTAACCCTAGTAAATGGCTTAATGATACCTAATACAGGTTTTTCCCCGCTCTCTGAAAATTTGCTTCATGCCACTTTGCTTTTATAAAAGATCTACATTCGTTCCTGTTTTCACTAACTGCAAAAACCCAAAGAGCGTTCTCACTTTTACAAAATGGTAGTTGATTCTTGGCTTTACGTCATTTTGGCTTTCAAAAGGTTTCATAGGAACACTCTACTTTCAGATAGTGGGGCAAACCTGTATTTGTCTTTGGTGAACAAAATAATTTTAACACTCCTTTACAATTCTATATAATGACATTTCCTTTAGACAGGTTGTAAAGCAATCATGTCTTTACTTACCAGAAGTCCTTTTGACATTATGTAAGAAGAGCGGGAATGAAATTTAAAGGATGAGGAGTATGCCAAACCAGTGGAAACATCTCCTGGGTTCCATCGATACACGAGCTGAAGTTCTAGATTTTTTAACCTAGTAATAATGTACTGTCTTTCATGTAGAAAAATCATTCACTATAGGTAGGACCTACACCTTGAATCATTTCATGATTTTTGAACTTTCACTCAACTATACCAATATACTTATGTGTGAGCTTTGAACCATAGGAATTTCCAGTTTGTGGCCAGGATGAAAGTTCTGTGACTGTGATTAGGGCATGGTTTACACATTCACTGACTAATGTTTTACTTACAAGGCAGGTGCTGCTCTGGATAATGGGGATTCACTGTTGTCCTGCAAGAGACATGCCCCCTTCGGTCCTAGAACATACGGTCTGGCAGGAGAGACAGGTGGAGATACAGACTGTGAAATAGAGATGTGGCTCTGGAAGAGTGTTTAGTAAAGAAACCTGACCCAGACCAGAGGGTCCAGAAGGCACCCCCAAGCAAGTGATAGCTGAATTGATACTTAGATGAAGAGGGGCAGGGACATGGCTCAGGCAGAAGGCACAGCCTTTGCAAAGCCCTGGGGGTGGAATGAGCTTGAGTTTGAGCTGTGGAAAGAAGGGTTTTCAGCGGGGCAGGGTCACAGGATAAGACACATGGAGAGTGGTGAAGAGTTGGCCTTTGACTGGAATCAGGTGGTCGCCTGACTTAGAGGGTCGGTCTAAAGTTGCGATTTGGATTATGTGATCCAGATTCGGGCTTAATCTGTGCATAGGGGTCAGACTATGGGAGTAAGTATGAGGCCATTCATTCATTCATTTCTTTAACAAACATTTAATGGGTGTGTACTATGTTCCAGGTAGGTTAGAGGTGGGCCAGGTGAGTGGAGTCAAAGTCAGTTTCCAGTAGTGGTTAAACATCTCAGCTGTGGGGAGACAGCCTTGGGATTGCATTGGGACTACAAAATATGAGAATTTGTTCACTTCATTTCATTTCCCTGAGTTTCCGTTTGCTCACCCATTAGGTAAAGAATAACAGACTTTTCAAAGGATGGTCATGAGGATCAAATGAGTTACCATGTAAAAAACACTTTGCACAGTGCTGGGCACATCATAGATATTTAATGAATATTTTGCTATATGCAAACCAGCTAGAAAGGATAAGAAAAAAAATCATTCTTTGTTTCTAAGTCTGGCTTTAGACACTGAGAAAACCTCTGGAGCATCCCAGGGGACGGTTGTGGGGACAAGGAGTGGTCTCCTGCTAGCTGCATCATCCACGCAAGAGACTCGGCTGGCTCCTCTCTTGTCCCTTTAGACAGCTTGCTGCTGGCTGGGATGGCAGCAGTGGGCCAGTCACTGAGTTTAAATAGAATTTTCTTTGCAAATTGACATAGCAATGAAATTACCAAACTGCTGTGTTTATCTTTCCAAATAAAAAACAGATTTTAGGTACATTATACCAGTGTAATTGAAAATCAGAAGCAAATGAGGGGGGGTGTGCTATAACTTCTGTGCTAAAGAAGGTGTGCTTGCAGTATCCCTGTGCTCAGAACTGGTCAGATGCGCTGGATTCTCGGAGTGATAGTGGCTCCCCATTTGGGGAACCTGAAGGCCCCAGGTTCTCCCTAGGGTTGCAAATATAGCAACTTGGATTTCAGTTAAGATCTGCTATCCCCAAGACAGAGTCCTCTTAATCCTTCTTCAGAGGTGCTCCAGGCTGCAGGTGGTTTTGCCTAACCCATACTTCCCTGCTGGAGCTCTCTGAGACAGGCTCGCTGGCTTGGGCTCCCCGTGCCACCGCCCTGCTGTCTGCACGTGGAGAATTGCAGCGCCTTCACGTGGTGCAGGAGGGTGGCTGAGAAGAACAAGGTACAAACGGTAATGGGATATCCCAGGCCGGGCTGGCCACCCGGCTTCATGTTTTGGGTCTTTTTCCTTTGCCTTAGTGCTTGGGAGCTGACCGTGGCCATGAAGGAGGTGGAGGTGGGCTTCTCTCCCTAAAACCTCATCTTCCTCCCACTCAAGTCACCCCAAATTAAAATATTTTTTTTGATGTGAACAACTGCTGATATATTTCTTCAACTTTAAAAATGTGAAAGAAAGCAGCATCTTAAAAAAAAAAAAAGAAAGCAGCATCTTTTTTTAACTTTGCTTTTTAAAAAAAACTTGTCATGCACAAACTAGGTAAGATAAATGTAGTTTAAGACAAGTGCTGGGCAGATTACCACCCTAAGCCTCTCCTATGTTGATTCTTCCCCAGTGACACCTGTTCATCTTTCTTTGCTTATTCAGCAGCATCCTGTGCCTAACTGCTAAGCAAGGAGGGGTACAGTTCAGTCTAGGGATACAGATCATCCTCACATCCAGGCAGGAAACAGGCCAAAAAATGAGTATCTGTGACAGAGGGTTGGTAACCGTGTGCCGTCTGAAGAGAGTGCATAATAGAATTGTGCTTGAAGGACATTGGCAACTGAGTATGATTTGCAGACTATTGACAGTTGAGTGATGTTAAGGCAGCTTTGTGATAGAATGGTTTGGTGTAGCTCATCTTTGGGCTTTCACTGTGGACTTCCACTTGGGTTTTTTCTTAGGCTAACACCACTGATGGGCAGCAGAAGGTACTGACTTAGGGTCCCTTTGGGTTCCCCTGTCCTTTCCATGTTGAGTTGGAATTTTCCGCCCTGGTTGTCCTCACTTAATGAGGACCTCAGGGTGACCTAGAGAATCCAGCGTGTCGGTTTTTATTGGGGAACATGCAGAAGTGAAGTAATAGTCAAGATGAGACCCAGCTCTCACTTGCAAAATGCCTTTGGTGCTGAAAGAAGTCAAATGATGTGGGTGTTATCATCCGTGATGTGGGTTGGATGGTCTCAGACAGAAATGCAATAGATAACATTTCCTTTTCTCTTCAGTGAAAAGCAATGGTAATGAACCTTTGTCTTTATACTGAGCACCCCTGGGCTGGGTGACCTGCTCTCTTTGTGCCTCATTTAGCTCAACTATAAATGAGGTGTTGGACCAGATGCTCTCTGAGATTCAAAGGTAGTGGAGAGGGGCTTGGAGTCCTGGGGCCCGGGCTGGAATCCCATATTTAGCATTGACTGGGCAGGTCCTTTCCCGACTCTGGGCCTCAGCTTCCCAGAAGACAGGGAGTTTGGACAAGACGTCCTTAGGATCCCTCTCAGTTCTAAAGAGTAGAGGGCCCATCTCTGTAGCAGGACGGCAATGACTAGCCTTTGAAACACAATGATGTCATGGTGAGAATCTAATAGAATGGGGTTAGCTTGTAACAGAGAGGCTGGTTCACCCTGTTCCCCAGTAGGCACTTTCCCCTCTGTTTCCTCGGACTACTTTGGGCACACTCAGAAGCTCCGCCCATGCTCACTGCTCAGGACAGCCGAGCCAATGCAGACAAATGAACTGACACAGGGAACCCTATTTCTGCCTGCACCAGATGTTTTGAAGTTACCATATCCTGCAGGAGAGGAAGGGGATGTGTACAGAGGGAGACAGATGTGATAAAGGTAACCTAGTTTGATAGCCGATCAGATGAAAACGTTTTGGGATGGGGTAGCAAGCTCACTTAAATGCATTGTAAAAGTAGGTAATGGGGTCTCAGCTAGATTTACCTGTTATCAGTAGAGAGAGGGATGGTTATAGCTCTTTGTAGGAGGAAGAGGTGCCTTACGCTGAACAGGTGTCCCTGGAGATGGGCTTCAGTTTTGTTTGGAAGGGGGAGTATTAATGTAGTAGGGCACATCTAGGAAAAGAGTTAAGAAAGGACGTTGGTTAAAAACACATGTTGTATAAGGAATAATCGGAGATCCTGGGGGGTGGGGATGACCAGCTGAAAGTGGTGGGGGAAAAACCCATGAGGAGGGGCCATGTGGCTCCTAAGAGGAGAAGGGAGAAGATCTAGGATAAAACAGTAGTCAGTTGTGGGGAGGCAAATACTGGCTTAGGATAAGGAAAATCATTTGAGTTTTACAATGGTGGAAGGGGTTTTTGTGTTAAGCGTGGACCTTCTTATCACTGGGGGGCTTAAGGAGAGTCTGGGTGGTCTACCTTCAGAAGTGCTGTGTTAGAGGGGAGGTTTAGCAAGGAAACTTTTTTCCAGTTCTGTTATTTTATGGTGATCATCACCATGATTAAACCGTGAAGTTCTAGTCGTGGTGCCTCTACTAACTTGCTGTGTGACCTTGACCAGGTCATTTAAACTTTCTGGACCTCAGTTTACTCATCTGTAAAATGGAGACAATAACACCGATTCAGCAATATCCAGTGATGCTCTTACAGAGAAGCCTTGCGAGAGGGGAATAATGCATGGGAAAGTACTTTAAAGAACGGGATACACTGTGTGTAAATGCCACAAGATCATTTTCCAGCCATTGTCTGGCCTGGCAGTGCATCATGGTGGTGGAGAGTGGAGGCTAAAGGGCTCGACCCCCTGGGTTAGAATCCTGGCACTGCCCCTTGTTGGATACGTGATTTTTGGCAAGTTATTAAACTTGCTGTGACTCAGTTTTCTGGTCTAAATAATGGGGCTAATAAGGATAATACTGATTTTAGAGGATTGTGAGGATGAAAGACATAATACCTGTGAAGTGATTTCTACAGAGCCCAGCACAAAGTATTCCCCCTTTCCCCCCACGAAAGGCTTTGTTCTCCTCATTGTTACTGTTGGCCTCAGGCAGTCCTTATGCCTCTTGCAGTGGACTGTGACACCAGCTGGCTGAGTTGCTGGCATTTGTTCTAGACATGTCTTAGAGGGACGTTAGCCCTTTTCCAATGTCCAAGGCTGCAGAGAATGCCCACATAGGTTCCTCATGGGAGATCTAAGCACAGCTACCAAAGTTTGTCAATTTGGCGACCCCAAATGTTTTCTTTTATTTGGAAGCTCATAATATTCCATCATAAATGTTTCATAATTGCACTCATGAATTATTCACCTGCAACTTAATAACCTTAAATTTTATGGGATTATGGTTTTATGGGAGAAAAACATTACCAACCTGGGACCCAGCTGTGAAGAGAAAGTGCTGACGTTACCAATTTATTTTCACTATGCTACATGTAGAAGAGGTTTTTTTTTGTAACCATGATATATAGAATATTAATAAAAGAGCAAATAAACTAAAAGAGGAGCAAAAAATCCTTATGTTGCTCTTTCTAAAAAATTTAATCTCAAAGCTACGTTTGCAATATTTTTTCCTATTGCCAAGAAGCTGATCTACGTCCGTTATGGTTGGTGTCATTTTCTTTGGTGAAACCAAAGAAAAATTATTCTTTGTTTCCCTTTCTTTCTTATCTGGCCTTTGGCCTTCCTTATACTTTTATCCATTACACAATTAATTTTTTAGTCTGTATTCATTAGTAGTTTTTAAATTAGTATCACATTTCCCTATCTTGGACTGTTAGAATATTAGTTTTGGGATGTCCCTGGAATTGTCTAAGCAGAGTGTGGTAATAGAGTGGAAAGAGCAATGGGTGGGAGATTTAAGCATGGGTCTAGACTGCCATTTAATTGATGTATAACATTAGCAGTTTAGTTTTCTCAGCCTCACTTTCCTTATAGGTAAAATGAGAATAATCATGTCCATTCTGCCTACCTCCCAGAAACCTTGGGAAAGTTAATGGGTGAGGAAGCCTTTTATTTTTTATTTTTTTTAAGTTTTTATTTTAATGCCAGTTAATTAACATAAGTGATATTAGTTTCAGGGGTACCATATAGTCATTTTACACTTCCATACATCACCCTGTGCTTATCACAAGTGCACTCCTTACCCCAATAGGTGAGGCAGCCTTTTAGAGAACAGAACACTACATGAATATAAGGAACTGGCCCAGCAACATAGCGGAGGGAAGGCCAGCGTGTGGCTAGCACTGCGCCCCATGAAAGGATGAGCAGGAAGGTCCTAAGAGGAAGCTGGTTCATATCAAGCAGCTGGCAAAGAAGCTAATTCCTTTATTCAGGTTGGAGGTTTCACTGGGAGCGGAAAAGAATAAAGCAAGATCATCTTGTCCTTTAACGCTAGGTAGGGGTACAACTGTTGTTCAAACTCTTTTGTTGCAAATCATGGGGTATGAATACACTTTTTAGAATTAAAGACTAGTAGAGATAATGAAAGGCCCAATGTCCCCATTTTACAGATGAGACCTAGTGGGGAATATAGATTTTGATCAAAGTTCCACAGTGGATTAAAGGCAGAAGCTGGGACCAAATGCCTGGTTCTCTGATTTCTAATACCGGGCCCTTGTCTGTTACAGAAAGTGCCATGGATGTGAAGTAGTGCCCTCTGCAATAGAGGGCAGGGGGTCGCTAATGAAAGTGGGACGGGGCAGGTGTTGGGCAAGGTGGGCGCTGGAGGAGAACAGCTAAGAAATGTGATTCTGCTCTAGGCAAATGAGCCCGACAAGCGAAAACCTAGGAATCAGTGGGGCATTTTTTTT
This sequence comes from Mirounga leonina, assembly GCF_011800145.1. Taxonomy (NCBI): domain Eukaryota; kingdom Metazoa; phylum Chordata; class Mammalia; order Carnivora; family Phocidae; genus Mirounga; species Mirounga leonina. Next base: position 7,676,526 of record NW_023270971.1, read on the forward strand.
AGACCAGCTAGACCTGAGTCATCCAATTAAAACAGGAGTAGGTGCCCCAGAGACTGCACCTCCTCTCCTCCCCAGAGTTTGTGCTGAATTCTAATAACATTTTATTAAAATTCTCTGGGTCCTGATTAATTTTCTTGGCTGCTTTCTTTATTATTGCTCTCCTGGCCACAAGATAAGAACAGTGAGTGCTCTAATGAATGGAGTGAACAGTTGGGCTCAACTCATTTGGTTGGTATGGCTCTCTGTCCTCTGTCTAATGAAGCTTTGGGGGATTTCTCCCCTTGCATTCTGAGTGGATGATGGGACATGACACCTGCTGGTGTCTGAGAAGACAAGCATTACCTAGAATTTACCCTCTAGGGTAAATAAAGATTATTGATTTGATTACTGGAGGGTCTACCTGTCAGCTCAGGAAGAGAAGTCATACTTGCTGAGTGCCCGCTGTGTGCTGAGCATTTTTCTGTTTCTCTTCTCTGGGTTCCTAGAGCATCCTGTGTATTCTTCTAACACAGTTGCCAAGATATGTTTTCCCAAAAGCACTGTGGGTAATTTGAGGGCAGACACTGTATCTTTCCCTTAGATGCATTCTCAGCCTCACCATGATGGCTAACTCACAGCAAGTGCTCTGTAAACAGATGTTCAGTTGATGAATGGCTGCTGGGGATAAACATAGGCTTTCTCCTTTTGGTGCTCACCCCCACACTTACTCTCATTCTTTTTTTTTTCTTCACCCCCACACTTACTCTCATTCTTTTTTTTTTTTTTTTAAGATTTCTTTTTAATTTATTCGTTTGCCAGAGAGAGAGAGAGAGAGAGTATAAGCAAGGGGAGCAGAAGCAGAGGGAGAAGGAGGCTCCCCGCTGAGCCAGGAGCCCGATGCGGGACTTGATCCCAGCACCCTGGGATCATGACCTGAGCCGAAAGCGGACACTTGACCAACTGAACCACCCAGGCATCCCAACACTTAACTCTCATTCTCAGTTCCATTTAACAGATGACTAAGGCAAGGCTCAGAGGACTAGCCTAAGGTCACACATCTGTAATAAATATAAGTCTTTGTGGTGTGAAAAAGACCATGATCTTTCTACTGATTAAACATGCTGTATACTTCTGTAGACAGTGCCTTATCACTGGGGACCTGCTAAATTTCAGCTAAATTTTGGACTTATCTTTATGGCAGATAGGATGCTATAGATTCAAGCTTGCCCTGTCCTGAAAGTATCCTTATGAACTGAGAAGTGGCTTTAGAAATGGCAAAAGTGGAATGGTGGCATTTAAATTAGAGGTGTAGAAATCGTGGTTGTTAGAAGGGGCGATAATTCAGGATCTTTTCTGTACAGTGTTGCAATTCTCTCTGGCATCGCCAATGTATGCTTAAAACGTATGTTCCCAATTATTTTGATTCTTAGTGGTTATGGACGTTGCCGTTGGATGAAGAGCTATGTTAGTTAATAAGGGATGGAGGCAGGCAAGAAAGGGAGGCTGAGAAACTCTTGCATGTAGAAAGAATCAGAGAAAACACGGGGGAGATAAAGATGGAGCAGGAAGATGCAAGGCTCTGGGAGCCAAATCATGGATGGACAAACTGAAACAGAAGGCAAAGAATTGTAGCCTGGTAGGCATGGCCAAGGATGGGCTTCACAGGTCAAGGTAGTCCACTGAAAAATAGATGTAAAATTTGCATATGTATATTTCACTGGGAATAAGGTATATAGCTTTCACTTTTCAAAGGGATCAGTAACTTTCCAAAAGATTAGGAACCACTGGTTTGGGTTAAATACAAGCAAGTTAATAGGAAAAAAACTCACGGTTGCTGGAGGGGACATGAGTAGGGGGATGGGATAACTGGGTGATGGGCATTAAGGAGGGCATGTGATGTGATGAGCACTGGGTGTTATATGCAACTAATGAATCATTGAACACTATACCAAAAACTAATGCTGTACTATATGTTGGCTAATTAAATTTAAATTAAAAAAATATATGAGCAAATCAAGGAGTTCTAGGACCAGAATTCCAGAATGGGAGGATGGGGCCCAATAAGTTTTAGACTTTTACACTTGGAGGATGGTCAGGCTGTAACAGTTAACAGTTAAAGAGGGAGGGGGAAGGGGCAATGGTGAGAGAGAGAGAGAGAATCTTTTTTTTTTTTTAAAGATTTTATTTATTTATTCATGAGAGACAGAGAGAGAGAGAGGCAGAGGGAGAAGCAGGCTCCCAAGGAGCAGGGAGCCCGATGCGGGACTCGATCCCAGGACCCTAGGATCATGACCTGAGCCGAAGGCAGACGCTCAACCATCTGAGCCACCCAGGCGCCCGAGAGAGAGAGAATCTTAAACAGGATGTGAGCCTGACACGGGGTTCGATATCACAACCCTGAGATCATGACCTGAGCCAAAATCAAGAGTCGGATGCTTAACTGACTGAGCCACCCAGGTACCCCAAGTGTGTTATATTTTTACAGTATTATTTTAATCCCCTTTTTAGTCCTTTTTCAATATTATTTTAGTGAGTCCTCATGACAGTGCTTTGAAGGGGACCTGTATCATTTCCATTGTACAGATGAGGAAACTGAAGCACATGGAGATTATATAAATTGCCCAAAGTCACATCATTAACAAATGACAGAGCCATAATTGGAACTGAGCAATCTAATTATTGAAACTGTCATCCTAATTATACCCATAGGGTCTCTCTAGAGTAATAAATGGAGAATGTCCATCAGGGATGGTGAAAGACTTGGCATTTTTTGCATGACTTCCTAGGTCATGTGACTATATGACTTCATGGGTGCAGTTTTCCTAAATGGCCTCAGGTTGGGTGCTTGAACTTATTCTGTGGGAAGGACTCTAGCGAATAAGGGCAGAGGATATTGATAGTCCCAGAGAACCACTGTGGGGAAGTAACCCCACAGGGCGGCATCAGAAAGGTCCTGGAAATTTGGGTGCCTGGGGGAGCCTTGTGTTCATGGAAAAGCTTGAAGGATTCATCCTTTTTGGTGTCCTACTTGCAGGGAACTTTATGTCTGAGATCTGGGATATAAATCTGGCCACTAACATACACACACACACACACACACACCATTACACACCCTAGAAACACACAACAGGGAAGGAACTCTGAATATGTGCACAGGCATGTTGGGGTTTCTTGACTTGCTTTGTCTGGACACTGATGAATTAGCGGCATCTACTTTGGTGCCTCCGGCCTTTTAAACTTTCCTTGTACTCTTATTCCTCTTCTTAGACTGCCAAACTTCACAGTGTGGATGTCAAGGACCCACCTTTAGAATTTACCCAAGAGAGTTCCAAGGACGTCCCTTTCCACCCTTAAGGTGACCCAAGTGCCTTCCCTGGGTATTTCTCTGTTGTGTGAGCACCAGCACAGAGAAGTGGGAAGAAGTCACACAGGCCTAGGCTCTGCTCTCAGGTCCTGCCGCTCCTGCTTTCTATTCCTGGACAGATTTTGTGTATCTGGGAGCCCCCTTTCCCTCTTCTGTGAACCTGGGGCAAGGACCACCTAGGACCACCTACTTCAGAGGGCTGTTGTGAGGATTACAGGAAAGCATGGGGGTAAAGCACATTGCACGTAATGAGCACGCCATCCGTGATTGCTGCTGATTTCCACTTGCCCCAGGGAAGATCCATGTCTACCGCTTGCAGAAAACTCTTGTCCCAAACAGATTCCATTCTCTTACCAGCCTTTCTTAAACTCTTTTCAAACCTGTTTCTTCTAACAGAATATGAGCTTGGCTTCTCTCAATTCTGCATGAGCTCCACTCCTTCAAGGGACCAGGAAGGCATCTGCGGGCCATCTCCAGTTAGCACTGAATGACCGGGGCTTTAATATAGGGCTATGCTGGAGCTGGCTTGTATCATCTCAGGAAAGCTGATTGTTAAGTTTTTAGGAAACATTGATCAATGTCTTAAAACCAGCTCCTAAAGCAGCAAAATAAGCTCTAATTATAGTATTTGACACTTTCTGTGGTATAAATGTCATCTTGGCCAATGTCAAGCTATCAAAGTAAAGCCAACCAGCTCTCAAAATTCCTAAAAACTTAATAGCTAACAGTTATGAAGTATATTATCTGTCATCTGTTATTGGAATAGTTTTACGTGTACTAACTCAATCCTCACAACCTCCTTTGGAGGCTTTTATTATTATCCCCCTTTCACAGACTAGGAAACTGAGAAAGTGGGTTGCCAGAGGTCATGTAGCCAGTTAGTGACAGAACTGGGATATCAAGTAAGGCAGGCTGGCTCAAGAGCCTGCATTCATAGTCAGTGACCCTGCCTCTGGTGGGTTCTCATGAGGATCCAATGATTTACATGAAGGACTTGGTCCAGTGCTTGGTACCTAGTAATTGGTTGATAAATATTAGCTGTTATTATTTCTATCAAGGATTCTTAAGTTTTTTGATGTCCAATGAGAATCTAATGAAAGCTGTGGATTCTTTTCCCCTAAAAGATGCACAATACATACAATTACACACATACACATACACGGTGAGGATATAATAGTGAATACAATATTCATGGATTCTCCAGCATTCAGCAACCCTAAGTCTATCTTCTTGGGAAGGTAGAGCCAGAGAAAGGGATCAAACTCCCTTTGTGTTTCTCTTTCTAGCCAATCAGTCCACGTTGTTTCATTTACCTTCATGGACTATTTGTGTACTTTTCCCAAACCATTCCTTCCCCTATGGATGTGCTCTGATTTACTTTGTGTCTCTCACAGCGTGGGGTCCAGAACTGTGTAAACTCATAGTCTTCCTCCTGTTTCCTGATCTCTCTACCAACTGATATTTTTTTCTAGTCTCATTTTGCCTCTGGTGTCCTACTTGCAGGGAACTTTATGTCTGAGATCTGGGATATAAATCTGGCCACTAACATACACACACATACACACCCACACACCCACACACCATTACACACCCTAGAAACACACAACAGGGAAGGAACTCTGAATATGTGCACAGGCATGTTGGGGTTTCTTGACTTGCTTTGTCTGGACACTGATGAATTAGCGGCATCTACTTTGGTACCTCCGGCCTTTTAAACTTTCCTTGTACTCTTATTCCTCTTCTTAGACTCCCAAACTTCACAGTTATGTTTGTTCTCCAGGCCTTAAATTCAGCTCCTACTTTGACCCAAGAAAAGAATGATAACTAATAAAAATTACTTAGTCTGTCTATTGCACAAAATTTGTATATGGCATCTCATTTAACTAAACTCACGCAACAAACCCATGAGGTAGGGGTTGAAAGGAAACTGAAGCTCAGAGAGGTTAAGTAACTTGCCCAAGGTTCACAGCTAATAACTGGCTAACCTAAAATTCAAACCCACATCTGAGAACTCCAGGTCTGCATGCCTTCCCTTGTTGTGCTCTGATTTCCTTTTCTGCATAACAGCATCTAATAGCGGCCCCCCATGCGGTGCCCTCCCTGGATACCCACGTGTATCAGTGGGCTTTGGACGTTTACAGTATGTATAAGACTTAAAGGGATTCCAATCACTGGGCATTGGGGACATTCTTGCAGGTGGAGGTTCTCCCCGGATTTCCCAAATGCTACCACACAGGTGTTTTTTTCCTGACCAGCCTTGTGGCTCACTGACTAGTAGGAGCAGGCTATGGCCCATCTTCCTTTCCCTTCAGGAAGGAACCTCAGGAGGAAATGAGGCTCACACCCTTATAGAAAATAAAGCCATCCCTCCTTGCAAGGGTCCCTGAGCTAGATTTCTGATAACTCAGAAAAGCCCCTTAAATAAGAAATACAGTGTTTAAAATCTGACAGGTAAGCATCCTTCCAGCTTTCTGTGGCTCACCAGCGGCCTCTAGTGGCCAGCGCCTCTTCGTGCCATGAGCTTCAAGCCTTGGCTTCCAGGGATCTTTGGCTGGGTGCCTTGCAGAGTTTTAAAACACAGCATTAATTCCCAATCAACATGTTTTGCAATACTGGGACAGAAAAAAAATGGTGGAATCAAAAACTCTGGGTAAAGAGAGTTTTACAATGGGTGATCGAATCCATAAAATCTGGAGTCAGGTTTTCAGTAAAGCCTCTCTCTTTTTAATATTCCAGGCTACAAGCCCTAGGAAGTAGACGATACTATTATCTCTGTTTAGCTGCTAGGTAAACCGAAGTTCAGAGAGGTTACATAACTAGACCACACACTGGTCAGTGGGAAGAACACCCAGACCTGCGTGAGCACAGGCTTTAACCTTGCCCAGGCAGGCTGAAGTCAGCATGTGCCGAGTTGATCGGCATGGCAGTGGTCTGGTCTTGGGAAGAGTAGTGGCAGCTAGCATTTAAGAATTCATTCTGTGCCAGGCATGTGCTCAGTGCTCTTATGTGGAATACTTGATTCACTCATTCTAGCCGCCACGTAGGATAAACATCTCCAATTTACACATGAGAATGTAGACTCTTAGCAAGGTCAAAACTGCCGGAGGTCATACAACTTAAAGGAGGAGAGGGGAGTTAGGACCCAGTCTGTTCAAATCCAAAGCAATTGCTTTAATTTATCTGAATGTATTGCATGCGTGTCCTTGTGGCAAGGCTAACTTGTTGGTCTTTGGTGCTCACTCGCCTGAAATATTCTCTTCTCCTTCCTCATCTGGCTCCGTGCTAATGAGAGTTTTGGCCAAAAAGAGTGTAAGGGACTGTGGAAGTCTATTGGTCAGTGTTCCTCAGAGCAAAGACTCTAGTTGGGAGGAAGTCCACTCTTTTGTGTGTGTGTGTGTGTTCCATACTCTGACTGCTGGCAAGTGGTGGCTGGAGTGAGACTCTGTCATTTCCTGGAGGCTTGGAGGCTTTCAGTAGATGGAGACAATATAGCGTAGCGCTCATGAGACAGGCTTTAGAGTCAGGAGACATTGCAACAGTTCCTCCACCATTCAAGACTCAGTTTCCTCATCCAGGAAATGGACACAATAGTGCCTACCTCATAGGACCATTGCAGGAATTAAAGAAGACAAATGCATATGATATTCTTAGCATAGCACCCGTCTCAGGGTTAGTCTTGCTGCTGTGTTCACGAGGAAGGGAACACACGGTGACTTGGTATGGTTCTCTAGGAAGGTTATCACCAACAGCACTAACCATCGAGGCCCTGGCCCCTTGTTAAGTCTTAGCAGGTGCCATCAGGTGTGTTGTTCCCCTTGCAACATAAACAGTTCACTTAGCACTTGAAGCAAGAACAGTGTGTTGATAGAAGACAGCCAAAGCAATGAAGTGTCCCCCACCCAGGGATAAAATGGGGGAGAGGAGGTCACGAAGCCTTTATAGAGAGCCGTGCTAACCAAATCCCTTGCCAGGAGAATACTGAGTCTTGGGAGCCACAGGGGACACAGCCACGGAGGAATTAATTTACCTCAAAAGGAATCGCCGTGACCTAATGGCTTTATTGATCCACGGTTTTTAGCCCGTTGATTACCGTTGACTTGAATTCAGGGCTGGGCTGGAGCTGTGCCATTACTTTGCCTGTCCATATCGATTAGCCAGTGTCCCTCCTCCTCTGGCCTTGCCTTCGTTCTCCTTCACATATGTCACTGTCCCTTTCCTGCCCCCTGCTTTCTGTCCTCATTTCCCCCATCCCAGTGACCGGTCTGGACATACGCACGTGGTCCAGGCAAACCCTCTGGATTCCTTGCTCATTGGAAGTAATGGCATCAGGCAGATCGATGATGCTGCCTTGCATTAGGGCTCTTTGTGCTAGTTATAACCACGCTTTTGCTCTAGGATTTGCTTTCTTACAATTGAGCTTTGGAAAACAAAACAAAACCTTAACTTCTGGGTTCTTTTGGATGATTGTCTTATTTAGCTGTCCTGGGTTTTTTAAGGAATATTGTCAAACTTTAGTGTACACCAGGATCACCTGGGATCTCGTACAAAAGGACATTTCTGAGCCCAGAGATTTTGACTCAGTAGGTGGTTGGTCTCCCTTCTTTTTTGAGACAAACTTGACGTGACATAAAACTAACCATCTTGACGTGAACAATCTAGAGGTATTTAGTCTATTCACAGTGTTGTGCAACCATCTCCTCTGTTTAGTTCCAAGACATTCTCATCACCCTCAAAGGAGACACTGTGTAGTAAGCAGTCACTCCCCGTCCCCCAACTCCTCCCCAGCTCTTGGTGATCACAAATCTGCTTTCTGTCTTGGTGGATCTACCTACTCTGGATATTTCATATAGATGGAATCATCCAGTATTTGTCCTTTTGCATCTGGCCTGTTTCACTTTGCATAGTGTTTGGAGGTTCATCCATGTTGTAGCATATCTCAGTACTACGTTTCTTTTCATGGCTGAATAATATTTTATTGTAGGCACATACCATATTTTGCTGATTCATTTAAACAAGGACTTCCTTTTGTTCTGTAGCAGGTGACCTTTGGTCCACACTTTGGGAATCACTAGCAGTGGAGATTATTGGGTTTGCCCCCAGGCAGTCTAATGCCTTGTCAAAGCAGTTTGGAGAGTGCCAGGCCCCAGCTGCCCATTGCCTTTGGAGAGGGTCCTAGCAGTAGATGACCAAGGAATACCGAGTCAGGCAGGACAAAGCATTGTAGCAGGGCACAGACAGAGACCCAGGCAAAGAGGATAGTGAATTGCAGGTAAGAGAGATTTGCATTTGTGTCCTGGCTCTGCTGTCTGACTGTTAGAAATTCTTGGATCCTCCTCCTCCTTATTTGTAGGTTAGAATAACCAGTTATCACTCCCACTGCATTGCTGTTTGGACTCAATTAAGTCATTTATATTAAGTGCCCGGTATAAGGCCTGGCACAGAATGAGTAAAGCGAGGCCCGAAGTGGTCATGATTTTTATTCCTTTTCCAGAACAGGAATAATATGCAGGTGGAATCTGGCACAGGTAGCTTGCACAGACACAGGGAAATGCTCTCAGCTGGGGGGGCTGTCCCAATACCCTGTGGCATCTCCAAGGGAACTCACAAGAAAAAGACTCTGGTATGGGAAAATAGGACTCAGTGTGGGACTCTTAGTCTCAACAATAAGGCAGAGACCTTGTTTTTAAATTGAGACATAGTGTCGGAATGGAAGCAGTAATGAGGCTAAACTGGTCAGTATTGTCATTGCTGGTCTGATTTCTCTACTAGGATGTGAGTACAGGGAGGGCAGGAGTTATGTTTGTCTGTTTTACTACTCTGTCCCTAGCACATGTGTAGAATATGCACTCAATAAATATTTGTTGCATGCATGGCTGGTTTGAATGGCTGGCTGGCTGGCTGGCTGGATAGATGGATATTGGGTTATCTCTATGAGCTTAGGACTCCTTAAATTCTTCTGAATCAGTCTCATGTACTGTTGGAGGAAATACTCTGCCCAAGGTACCCTTCTATGAGACTCTTTGGAAATCGGCTCCAAAATTCTTAAAAATATGCACATCTTTTGATCCAGCTGTTCTATATCTTAGTATTTAACCTAAGAAATCCCTGGAGGCTCAGAAAGATGATGGCTCAAGGACATTAATTGTGAGACTATTTAGAATAGCAAAACAGTAGAAGTAACTTGCTATCCAACAAAAGGGGGATTGGTTAAATATGTTATGATTCTTCCATTCAGTAGAGATTTCAAAGGCACAAAAATAATGTAGAAGATTGTTTATAACATGAGAGAATGCTCAAATTATGTAGTGAAAAAAGCAGGTCATGCAACCGTATTTTGATATACTACCACTGTGTATGTATATGTTTGTATGTGAGAGTGTAACACTGGAAAAATATATACTTAAATGCTATCTTGTTCTGATTGATTTATTTAGAGGTAATTTTAGTTTGGAGCTTTTTGAGCTTTTCTGTAATTTCCATTGTTTTTACATTGAACATGTAATCAAATACAATAATATTAAATATTATTAAGGATTATTTCTGATAAAAATTTGACTCTTAGATTTCTTACATGTGTCTGAACCTTGTGCAGGATATGGGATGGCTTTAGTTATGGGGATTGGAAAACTATGGGAAAGGGCTGGGGACAGTAAAGCATCAGGCAAGGCTTCTGCAACTTTCCAAGAGTAGGGCATGTTGTTCTCGGTTTGCCGGAAGAGAGGATGTTCTGCACCCCTTTTCATGCCGTGTACTCTATTCTCTCCTATATGTCACTATCAGAGGTAAACTGAGGCAAGCTCAAATGACCAGAAATTGAGTTTATTTGGGAATAGCAGAGGAGTTGCAATTTGAGAAAGTCATGCAGTAGCAAGCTACAAGCAAGTCCGCTGAGGGTTTGGGGTACACTATATTTATGGGCAAGGAGTGCAAAGAGAGAAAAATCCAACCAGAGTCCAAGCTGTAAGTTCATTGGCTTGAGGAAGGGGAAAGGTTCTTGATAGATGGTCATTGGTCAGGAGGTGAGTCTCAGTCTTCTGCAAATCAGGCATTCATGAGAAATGAATCTCTTAGTTCTTAAATTCTATTCTTCTGAGGGTACATGCATGACATTCTCCATTTTATATCCTCTGGTTCCATTTTAGATTGACATCCCTCCACATTATCTCTGAATACATCCAGGCTGTAGGAGTTTTTTGGTCTACATGGAGACTGGATCCATGTTGTGAGCTTATAACTACTGAGATAACCAGCCACACACTGGTTTCAAGAAGGTAAGTTGAAACCTTGCATGGGCTGAATTGGTCATGCAAATTAATTCTGTCGCATGTTCCAGGAAGTTAAAAGAAGGAAATCTGGGCTGAGAAAGTGCAAAAGGAATAAGTATTTCGAAGGAAAGTAAGGGAAATAAGATGATAGCTCTTGACCACCGGATTTTTAGATTTTTAGGTAAATATGAAGTTAATTGTAATACCCTCCTTTCCAGACCTGAGGCTTTGTTCCTGGGTCATCTTCTTTAAGGTTAGGTTCTCCCCAGAGGCTCCTGGACCCCTTACACTAGCATGTGACCTCTGGGTGCTCCTCCAGAATTCTTCAATGTTTTGGCATCCTAGATAGGGATGATTTGGACTCATGCTGGGACCTCTACAGGATTTGAAAACCAGCAGTGATGTTGGACTATGGAGTGTGCTTTAAAGGAGAAGGAAAGGTGCTAAAGGGAACATGTGTAGAGGAGCATCTGAAGTCACATAGAATTCAGTTGGACAGATGAAGAGGAGATTTTGGGGAATACAAAGAGAACACACATCATCAGAGGCAGAGGTGTGGTATCTGAAAGCCTGCCAAGGTGGGAGGGAACTCAGCGTGTGACAGGAAAAGACCATGTCAACATGACATGCAAAGGTATTTCAAGGACTAGATAAGGAAGGGGCTTGTATTCCATACCCAGGAGTCAGCTGTTCTATCCTGTAGCTCATAGATTGCCATTGAAAGATTTTAAGCAAGAGAATAACATTTAGTAATATGCACACCCTATCACTCCTATTAATCTGTGAGGTCCCTGAAGGCAAATGTTTGATTTTGAGTCATCTCGGTGGTGGCCTCCTCTGATGCCTAGTACAGTCCCTTATTTATAAATAATTGCTATCCTTGAATTAGGTGCTCAGTATGAGTCTGACACTGTGCTAAGTGCTTTATGCGCTGTATTAGTTAGAGTTCTCCAGAGAAACAGAACCAGGGTCTCTCTATATCTATCTATCTATCTATCTATCTATCTATCTATCTATCTATCTAT